>NC_038255.2:22965348-23009494 GCF_000004515.6 Glycine max | reverse complement strand
TAAGCAATCACTACGCATGGCTCCAAACTCGAAGGTGAGGACACATGAACGAAAACGCAATTCATGGGCTCCGAAAAAAGGGTTGAGAATGGAGAATTGCACTAAGCAATCACTACGCATGGCTCCCAAACTCGAGGTGGAGGACACATGAACCGAAAACGCAATTCCTGGGGCTTCCGAAAAAAGGTTGAGAATGGAGAAATGCACTTAGCAATCCCTTAGCCAGGGTCCCAAATTGGAAGGTGGGGGCACCTGAACGGAAACGCCATTTCAGGGGGTTCGAAAAAAGGATTGAGAATGGAGAATTGCACTAAGCAATCACTACGCATGGCTCCAAACTCGTGGGTGGAGGACGCATGAACGAAAACGCAATTCATGGGGCTCCGAAAAAGGGTTGAGAATGGAGAATTGCACTAAGCAATCATTACGCATGGCTCCAAACTCAACGGTGGAGGACGCATGAACGAAAACGCAATTCATGGGGCTCCGAAAAAGGGTTGAGAATGGAGAATTGCACTAAGCAATCACTACGCATGGCTCCAAACTCGAAGGTGGAGGACACATGAACGAAAACGCAATTCATGGGGCTCCGAAAAAGGGTTGAGAATGGAGAATTGCACTAAACAATGACTACGCTTGGCTCCAAACTCAAAGGTGGAGGACACATGAACGAAAACGCAATTCATGGGGCTCCGAAAAAGGGTTGGTCGGCAGGACCGAACGATCCACCGGGTCTTTCCACCTACAAAAGCAAACATGCTTTTTGCAAAGAAAAATAAATCATTCGCGAGAGCACCACATCTTAGAGAAACAATATACTTGTGCCAAAGGTAATCTTCCTTGTAATAGAGAATGAAGGGCAGGATGTCAACTTTTAGCTTGTAAATGAACATGCAGGGGAAACATCAGGCTAAGCTGAAAATAAATAACTCATAGTGTATAAAACTCACACAGGCAAGTGTTTTATCCTATTCTCAAACCATAACTGCACCATGACTTTATTTTGCACACAACTTCCTATCGAATCAAAGATCAAACGTACGATCACGGACCAATAGGATTTTCTCGAGGGTAGTGTTTTTGGAGAGGAAGCTGGGTGTTTCAGTCTTTTCCTCTTTTTTCATGTGGGGTGGGATATTGCCAGTCGAGAATGATTTTGAGTGGCAATCTGGCTTGAAGAATTTCTGTCCTCTTTCTTTCATTGATCGAGAATTGCTTCTTTTCCCTTTTCACTTCTTTTCGATCTTTGATCGGGAATCCTTCTTTCCTTTCTTCTGTTCTTTTCTTTATTTTCATCTTTTTTTTTCTTTCTTTCCATTTCTTCCTTTTCTTTCTTTTCACTTTTCCTTCCCCATCCCTTTCTTTGGGAAATCGGGTTTTAGCATTCTATTTGCTCTCCCTTGAGGAGATTCCGCTGTCCTTTGCTTCGGGGGAAAGGATGAGGATTCCTTTTTTATAGGCCAAGGTTCAAAAAGGTCTCAGGTTGTGTCTCAATGGGGTCTTTTATCGTGGGAACCCCAATCTTGATATCTGGGGCGAAACAAATTTGGGTGTCAAGGTGTCGATTTCGGGCCGAACTTCCATATTATTCCATAAGGCACGCGTGACAATGATGATTTGAAAACAACGTGCAAAATTAGTCATGGCTACAGCCAGGTTGGCACTCAAGCATCCCGTTTATGGCATTGTGATACTACGGTTGGGAATTTACACAGACAGACCCAACGTTTCCAAGTTATGTTCTTTCATCAGTTCAATGAATTCATCCATCCTTATCTCGGTTCATTCCGGAAAATAAACTCTTAGCATCAGTCCCTTGTTTCCAGAAGATACGTTTGCTCTTTACGAATGATTTATACTTCTTAACTATAACATGTCGACCTTCGCGGTCTTTCTTTCTTTTTCCTTTTTGTTTCATTTTTATATATTCACAAAATTATACACCTGTGGTGCTTTATGAGGAAAACTTTTCTTTGTACATCTACATTCTTATACATGACAAACTTTTTCTGTACACGCATTGGAACACTTTCTCTTTACGTCACACGGTCTATATACAAACCCTATTTACGTTCAAAGATTTTTTTCATTTTTCCCAACACACACTTATAGTTCATACAAAAGTTTCTTCATATACACTCGTTGCTCACACACACAAGAATTCCTTTCCACGCATCATTTACACACAAAAATCCTTTTATACACACTTTCCTTTACACACATATATAAATAAAAACCTTTTTCTTTTCTTTACGAACATGACTTTTATTCACAACGCTTCTTTCTTTTTATTAGGATTTTTGGTTCATTTTATTTTTTAGGACGACGTTCCTAAATGAAAAACTCTACACGGTTCCGGAATTTCAACAAACATTATTGACAACAACGAAACAAGTACCGACGTAACAACTCAAACAAAATATATGCACAAAACAAATGGCAATCGCGACATCAAAATAACAAACGTTAGTCCCTCAAGTCATGTAAATGATAAAGGATGAAACATAAAAGAACATGAATCTGGGGATCCCATGGTCATGTAGCTCCGCATGCCACCGGACTCTTGGGACACGGTAACAAAAAGTGGGGTGGTCGACAAAAGCAGGGCTTTTGCTCCTACGTATCCTCAATTTGTGATGAGGAACTCAGACCTACGTAGTTCTTGCCAACTGTGAGACTAAAAATAGTCTCGGTGTTTTCTTCACCAAAATGCGAACATGCTTTAGTAAAGAGACAAAACTTCCAACTGATCAGAGCAACATATGCTTTTTGGATGAAAAACAATGTGTCTATCGGGGAAGGAGAGTATGCTGATGAAATTTTCTCATAACCGTAAATGAGATTTTGGATGTTAGCATTTCATTTCTAAACGACCATTAAGAGGAAACACTGGGTCCAACAAAGATAGGAGAAAATCACTCAAAGTGTATCAATCTCACACAGGTAAGTGTTTTATCCTAATTCCGAACCATAGATATGTCATGACTTGATTTTGGAAATCATTTCCTATCAAATCAAAGATTACATGTGTGATCATGGATCAATAGGACTTATTTTGGGAATGGTTTTTAGGTGGGGAATTTGGCTTTGAGTGTTTTTGCCTTTTCCTTTTCTGTTTTTGTTAAGTGCGTGGCGAGAAAGTCGCTAGCGCACAGGATTTTGGTTGGCAATCAAAGGGAGAGGGCCACTTTGGATCGTGGTTTCCTTTCTTTTTTTGTTTACTTGGTGACAGTTCTGTATTGTTCAGATATTATCTGGTCCGAAGACCTTTCTGCATATTTCTTCTATTTTCTTCCGATCCTTGATCGAGAATTTTCCTTTCTTTTTTTTTTTTTGCTTTCTCCCACTCTTTCATTGGGAATTTTCTTTCTGTTTTGTGTCTTCTCCCTTTCTTGGATTGGGAATTCTCTCTTCTTTTTTTGTGTCTTCTCCCTTTCTTGGATTGGGAATTTTCCTTCTCTTTGTGTTTTCTTCCGAGGTTAAGGATTATGGTGAGTTAGGATTTTGGCTCAAGGCTTGTAGAACGGCTGGTCATGATACATGTCAGGATTTGGCCAGCAGTTCGGGGATAAAGGGGATGTCCCCACATTATTCCCATGATACACATGCAACAAATGATGATTAGGAAATTTTATGCAAAACTGGTCATGCATGCACCCATGTGGACACTCAAGCATCAAGTTTTTATGGTCATGTGACACTAGGGCTCAGGATTTATTTTCCTATTTTAAGTCAACCCAGTATTTCCAAAATATGTTCTTCTATCAATTTGTGCATTCATCCGAGTCTATCTTGGGTGTTCGAAAAACTTTTCACAGCATTTACCCTTCAAATGTGTACACACATTTTTTTTTTCAAAAAACTAGTTAAGATCAGTAAAATCTTTCAAAGAAAAGTTGGAAGTCATCTATTTTCAAAAGCATGTTATTTTTTAGCTAGACAACCTTTATTATATTTTTTTTTTCTTGCTCGCTCTCTTTTTACTCTCTCTTTTTTTTCATCAGGTATTTTGCTACCTAAACATACGTATAATATTTTTGCTATATACATGCATATCCAAGGTATCTTGCTACCTAAACATACATATATATGTTTTGTGAGATATTTGTGCTATATACATGCATATCCAAGGTATCTTGCTAGCTAAACATACATATATATATATATATATATATATATATATATATATATATATATATATACATATATATTTTGTGAAGTATTTTTGCTACATACATGCATATCCAAGGTATCTTTCTACCTAAACATACATATATATATTTTGTGAAGTATTTTTGCTACATACATGCATATCCAAGGTATCTTTCTACCTAAACATACATATATATATTTTTTGTGAGGTATGACTACCTTCCGAGCTTGTGCTTGTTTTATTTAAATTCCTAGGATCATGAGCAACTAGGTGTGTCCTGCTATGACTTGAGAAACAAAAGTGATCAAATAACAAGCATAGATTTAAAAGGTACTAGGTTGCCTCCTAGTAGCGCTTCTTTAACGTCTTGAGCTGGACGCTTGATGGCTTGTCGGTCACGGACCTAGTACTTTGCTTACCTTTGACTTTGGACTTGGTCGCCTATTGGTCGGCCATGGGTCGTAAGCAACGCTCTAACCTTTTTGTGGATGAGTTGAGGTGAACTCTAGAGGTGATGGCGGTGCGTCTGTTGCCCGCTGCTGGCCATCCCCAGGCTGCTGTGGTGTTTCGCCCTACGCCTGCCTGGGGATGCAGTACTTCTTGATGAAAGCTCGATTAGTAGGGGGCCTGATGCCCTTGCTAGAGGTGACAGGTACTCCGTAGAACTGACAGAGACCCATAATTAGAGCTTGACAACTCCAAGACCCTGTTGGACTTCTTCGGGTCCACTGGGTGTCTTGCAGGCGCGATCCCTGCAAACAATAGATGAAATCAAAAATCAGTTGAGCGAGGTGCATACTTACCTATGTCATGATGACGTGACCTTGCCGAGGGGAACGGGCACCCTGTAAGACTACAGAGGCCCATAACCAGAGCTGGAAACCCCAGGGCCCTGTTGGACTTCTCCGGGTCCACTGGGTGTCTTTGTGGGCGCGATCCCTGCAAACAATAGATGACATCAGAAATCAATTGAGTCACGTGCATACTTACCTATGTCATGATGGCATGACCTCGCTGGGGGGACGGGCACCCTGTAGGACTATAGAGGCCCGTAACCAGAGCTGGAAACCCCAGGGCCCTATTGGA
This sequence comes from Glycine max, assembly GCF_000004515.6. Lineage (NCBI taxonomy): Eukaryota > Viridiplantae > Streptophyta > Magnoliopsida > Fabales > Fabaceae > Glycine > Glycine max. The sequence goes on along the minus strand of NC_038255.2, from coordinate 23,004,255 downwards.
CTTCTTCGGGCCCACTGGGCGACTTGTGGGCGCGATCCCTGCAAACAAATAGATGACATCAGAAATCAATTGAACCATGTGCATACTTACCTATGTCATGACGGCACAGACCAACCGATACATCTGCAGGGGGAGATTGGCATTGTGGTCGCCGGGCAGAATGTTACTAAATAGCAATGTCATCCATATCCATGTAAAAGTGGTCATGTTGGTGCACATGATCCACACTCGTCTTTTTGCAGCGGCACGGGTAAAATCTTGCCCCGGTATGCATAGTAGATGCGTGATAGCCTCCCTCTCTGGATGTGCTCGCACAATTGGTCGCCCTCTAATATCAGGGGGTGGCCCAGGAACTGATAAAAGGAAATTACTGGCCCCTTAAACGGGAGCGCAAGTCTCGGTTAAGCATCTAAGGGCAAAGGACCTTATATTCTCCTAAGGTGTGGATATGGAGCGCACTAAAAATGAGGACGCGTAGCCCTCTAAAGGCGAGGGCGTGCAGCCCTCTGCAGGCGAGGATGTGCAGTCCTCTGATGGCGAGGACATATAGTCCTCTAAAGGTGATAGGTATTAGTACCCAAGGGTCCACCTTTATGAGAAAGCAAGAGATCGACTCATCGAGAGGGCCGGTCATCCACCAAGATTGGACACGAGATGTAGGAAATCTATGCAATTAACATGATTTTTAGGGATGCAGACTCATGCAACCTTTGTCGTGAAATTTGGTAATGCTGACCTCTTATGAAACAATGCAATGCAATGGAAAGTTGTACAATGTTCATGACATTCTTTCCCTATTTTGTGATTTTGATTTTGATTTAATTTTTTTTTTTTTGGAAAACACAGATTGACTGTCCTTTTGAAAAATGTGATAATTCATGCAACCTTATCCTATCTTTTGTAAATCTCTCCGGGAACTCCCTCAGAGTGTATGTTCTGTTTGATTTAGTCACTTGACCATTTTGGAGAGACGGGAATGGAGCCGTTTGACGTTTAATCAATCTATTGAAATTCCAGGGTTGTCTCCCTTTTTTTTCTTGTTTAAAAACATTGACGGGTGAGAACTTTTGATCTGCCCCTATGTTCACTTGAGGCTCATGCACGATGCCACTCATTGCCCCAGTGTAAGGCTTTGAGGTACCAATTGTTGTCTTTCGTCATGACCTTGTAGATGGGAACCTATCGGGTGAGAACTTCTAATATGCCCCTAGGTTCGTTTGAGGTTTATGCATGGTGCCTTTCATTGCCCCAGTGTAGGGCTTAGAGGTACCAATTGTTGTCTTGTTTTCACAACCTCGTAGTGAGGAAGAATGAAAGAAGCAGTTGATTCTTGCAAAAAGAATTTTCCAAGGACGAGAAATAGTTGAAGGATTTTTCAGTTGATGGATTTAAGTCAAATGACTCCTATGTAGAAGCAAGATGTTTTGATGTCTTGATGATGCTAAAGGATCAAGTGCTTCTAAGTTTTATTCAAGACAAGAATCCAAGAAAATCAAGATATATGATCAAGTTGATTTCTAGAATCTTTAGGAAGAAGTTTCCAAATTGAAAAAACAAAAGGTTTGACCAAAGAATTCTATCATTTCAAATTGAGATTTGCTCTCTGGTAATCGATTACCAGCAGCTGAAAAATGTTTATAACAGTCACTAGAAATTTGAATTCAAAATTTATAACGTGTAATTGATTACACATGGACGGTAATTGATTACCAGCAATTTATTGAACGTTTTAATTCAAATTTTTAAAACCTCTAATCGATTACACAAGTCTTGTAATTGATTACCAGAGGGGATTTTCAGAATATAATTTCCAAAAGTCACATCTGTTCAAATGGTTTATGAATGGCCATCAAAGGTCTATTTATATGTGACTTGGAAACACGAACTTAAAGGGAGTTTTCATTCCCCAAAAATTTTCATCCTCTCAAAAGATTAAGAGAGTTTTTCTTAACTGAAATGTCTTATCCCCTCAAAAAGATTCCTTGGTCAACCAATTGCATATTTAATAAGGAATTTTGATTGATCTTCATTTTACAATCCATCTCTTTTAAGAGAGATTTCTTCTTCTCTTCTTCTTATTTCTGAAAAGAGATTAAGAGACCGTGGGTCTCTTGTTGTAGGGGATTCTTGAACACAAGGGAAGGGTTGTCCCTGTGTGCGTTGTTGATCCATAAAGAGAGAGTGAAAGTTTAATTGGGGAATAATCTTCGTATCTTAATTCAACCCCCCTTTTTTTCTTAAGGTAACTGAGGCCACTTGTCCAACATCCTATTCTTGATAACTCACTTCTCTCTAAAAAGACAAACTTTCTGGAATGATAAAATGAGCTCACATGAACGTTTTGAAAACACAGTCAATCAAATGCCCTTTTTTTTTGAACTTTTTTTATTTTTTTTATTTCTGAAACTTATTTGTTTTGAACTTTATTTGTTGTTTTACGGCAACCCCACCAACGCGCAAGACGAGTAATCTCTGATTGAACGGTCTTGGAAGTCCAAACTCAGGAGCACAGGTCGCTTGAGCAAACAAACCAATGGCTTGCACCCACTTCCGGTGAAAGTTGAAAATCCTGAGGAGTCATTAGAGACATCTAACAACAACTTTCAAAATTGCCCCATGTGTGGCATCTCTTGTCAATGTCAGGATTTACATGCGATTCTCCTCAAATTTCAGTCAGCCCATATCAATTAGACCTTGCACCTTACGCTTCAGGGCCCTACAATGCTCAATGGAATGCTCCGGGGCTTCTCCATGACGAGCACACGTTGCGTTCGAGTCATATCCTCGAAAAAATAGAGATTGAGGAAACCTAGCAGGGTTTATGGCTACCACTGCATTATCGAGTGGACATGGGAGCAAGTCAACACAGGACACCGGAATTTTGGTGAATTCTACAGGGTTTTTTTTCGCTGCAAAACTCATTTCTTGGCGGGTGTTTTTGGATTGTGCTAAAGGTGATGTTCGTCATTGGAAGTGCAGTAGCCATACTTTATGGTTGATTTAGGGATGGCCTTTGTCGATAACTGGGCGGTGGGTAAGGAGAAGGTTTGTTTATTGGCTGAGTAATGACATTGTTGGGTTGGTGGGAAACTTGGCTGTATAGGAGTGGCAGTCACAGCATGGGCTTCTCCCTCATTCTCACCCTCTTCATTTGCCCTAGTTTTTTTTTTTTTTTTGCATTTATCAAAGCATGATGATCAGATTTGCCTCTTTTTAGACCCACTTTGATCCTTTCTTCGGTGAAGACCATATCATCAAAGCTTGAAGGTGTGTAGCCCATCATCTTTTCATAGTAGAATACTGGTAATGTGTCTACTATCATTGTCATCATTTTTTTCTCCGTCATTGAGGTGCCACTTAAGCTGCCAGGTCTCTCCACCTTTGGGCGTATTCTTTTGAAAGATTCGTGCCCCCTTTTTGCACATGTTCTGTAGTTGCATCCTATCCGAAGACATTATACTGACACTGCCTAACGAAGGCAACCATTAGGTCCTTCCAAGAATGGACTCAGGAAGGTTCCAAGTTAGTGTACCAGGTAACAGCTACCCCAGTAAGACTTTCTTTGAAGGAATGTATCAGCAATTCCTCATCTTTTGCGCATGCCCCCATCTTCCGATAATACATCTTTAGATGGTTCTTGGGGCAAGTAGTCCCCTTGTACTTGTCAAAGTCCAGCACCTTGAACTTAGGAGGGGTGATGATATTGGGTACTAGGAACAACTCTCCTAGGTTAGCAAAGGCATAATCTTCACCTCCTTCAATGGCCCTGAGCCTTTGCTCTAGATGATCCAACTTTCCCATTTCTACCATAGCATGAGGGTTTTTACTTGTCATGGAATGCAAGAGGTGTAGCTGGGGGTGATACTAAGGGCCTTCCGAAGTGTTTTCAAGGGGTATACCACCAACTGCTTGCCTTTTAGTGGCATATTCGAGCCAAGGCTCGAAGTCGGCTAGATTGTGATGGGGAATTTCATGTGTCTCCCCCACGGTTTAAGAGACATGTGCATGATCAGTTCGGGTTTGTTGGCTCTCAATGGGTATAGGAGTGGAGTTATTGACAATCTTATTGGGAGTGTACACCACATTGGGTGGCGTATAGTTGAGAGGCAAGCCATATGGCGGGAAGGCGTGCTCGTTTTGAATTTGCACATCATGGGGGCCGCCCATACTTCCCAAATCTTTGCCTACCATATCTGAGGTTGGATGATTCATTTGGTTGATGCCGGATGGGGACATCAGGTTCACCTTAGCAACAACGCTGGTAGCGGCAATTGCAACCGCATTGGCTTCCATTATCTTCTTCACGCTCATCATGGCCTCCATCATTGTGGCCATTTGCTCTTTCATGGCCTCCATGTCAGCCTCCATCTACTCTTGTACCTCCTCCACTTTACCCATTACTCTAGCTCTAGCACGGGTTCGGTAAGGGCACCGTAAAGCATGTTTTTTTTTTATAACAATGATTAAGTTCTTTTTTTTTATTTTATTTTTCAAGGAAAGAATGTAATGAGCAATGCAACCAATGAAAAGTATAGATGTACGCGAATGATGCATAGTTGAAGTATTGCGAATTTTTACGCAGGACATGGGGTTAAATCAATTTAGATTTTCAACATGGTCCATGACATCTTTGTCAAGGTGAAGCTGGAAGTAACAAGGATATCAACAATCCAAAACGTGTTTGGCAGTAGACGAAGCAATGATGTAACACGATCCATCTTTTGCCCCAATTTTTGCAAGATGGTTACTTCCATGCTTCAACTTGACTCGATGAACCTTTTCGTACTTGACTCGATGAACCTTTTCGTAAAAGCGCGAGCTTGGTTCAACCCCATAACCCAGGGAATGGCAATTTTGATCACCAATACTTCAACAACATTTCATAGGGATGAAAGACTCGAGAATACACATGCTATGCATGGAAAATGTAATTATGAGATTGATATGCCCGAAGAGACATCCTTTCTTAATTAACCACGCATTAGGTACCATGCTCAATCATTTTGTTTTGTTGTTTGTATTTTTTTTTTATTTTAGAAATGGGTTTATGATCCCAACATGGTTGGCTCATGGTACCTAACACATGCAACTAAGAATGCATCATGAATTTTCATGCTACCCTTTTTTTTGTTTTTGTTTTGTAGAGGAAAATACAAGGATCATGTATGAGCAAACATGTAGAACAAAAAGTATGTTGAACGCATATGCATGATGATGCAATGACTCATGCAAAATGGGAATGTGATAACGGACAATGCAGGAACGATATGTTCATTATGATGCTGAAGAGATGTTTATGCGGTGCATGATATGAATGCATTTACGGACACGAGAGCCCGGAAAATTATCTCTCCTTATTGCGCATTTGGGGGGCGCAGTGCCCCATGTGTGCAGTTAAGAAGACGATATGGATCTTCCGGTTTCCCATGACAAAAGACGAGACCCACATACAACGCATGTGTGACGGTATGATGCAGATGCGAATGCATGAAACGGAAAGAAAACAACACAAAGGGGTAATTCACACATACGAGACTGCAGAGATCCAACTTTAATGCTACGCTTTGGGCATGATGGCGCCTCAACGTAGTATTAAAAAGGTTATGTATTACTCTAAAGAAACCAAACATCACTAGCAAAACTATAAACTAGTGCTATTTACCAAAAATGCATGAGAACGAATGGCACGGAGCGTGTTTGCTCTTTGCCCCTATTTGGGAACCTATAGGACAATATCTAGGGGTCTCTAATAACTACTCCCCAACAATTCATAACTCACACGGCTGTTTTCTAGAGGTATCATCACTCAAGATAATAATATTGTGGCGGTATGGAATACCAGCGACAACACATTACAAAGAGAAAGCTCTAGACGAGGTTTCACTATTATCAAGCAAGTTGGAGACCTAGCATGATCATAGATTCACCTCCACTCCTTAAATTCCCATGAACCCGGGTATAGGGCCCCTTTTTTACTCAAACCCGTGGGTGCTTAGAATGCATTGTAAAGAATGCGAAATAGACAACAATTATTTACATTTTACACAGTTCAACAAATGCACACACGAAGTTTCACAAATCCACAATTCCTTAAAATAGGCCTAACTCACAAAAATCGATCCCCAGTGGAGTCGCCAACTGTCGCAACGTGCCCTTTGCGGGCGAGCGAGGGCGAGGCTCACGGGTGCGCTTTCCAAAGGAGGAAAGATGCGCGGAGTCGCCACCAACGTTTATTTGTGGAAAACGTCGGGAAAACCGAAGGAAACCGGTCAAAATGAAAATTCTAAGTTCGGGAGTTGTATTTACGTTTGAGGAAGGTATTAGCACCTCTCACGTTTGTCTCAAAGGACAACAGCCTATTTTTTAGAATTGTGGAAATTGTGTTGCCTTAACTTTATTTCTTTTTTATTTTTTGAGGTCGACAAAAGCGGGGCTTTTGCTTCTACGTACCCTCCATCAAAGAGGAAATCAGACCTACATAGTTCTTCCTTATGCGTGAATCAAGTGATTCTTTTTACTTGAAGGGTGATCATTTTAAGGCGTTGGACCTTAAAAATGATCCATTTTACTTAGTAAGAAACTGAAATGATAAACTTTCAAAACCCTATTTTTGTGGACGAGCTTGACTAGGCGAGTTGATTTTAGCCTTAGTTTCACTTTAGCTATTAGTCAATTCAATTAAGAATGAGAAATCTCAAAGAGAAAACGTCCGATTGATTTTTCGCTTTATTTTACTAAAAAGGTATTTTTTTATTATTTTATTATTATTTTACCTCTTTTTTGATTTCCAACGTGGTTACGGCACGACCGAACGGTCGGAATTCATTTTAACAGAAATTAACGGATGATACAATTCAAATGATCGGTGGGAATTTATTTTATTTTTAGATTAGGCGAGAAACGACTTAAATAAATGACTGAAGCACGTTAAAAGGGGGTACGGAAAGTAAATGAAAACGAGAATAAAAATACATGAAACAAAATGTGGACCACCATGGGTACATAGAATGAATTGAAAAGCTCGATTTGGAAACTTACCCGTTGAAGAACGAAGAACGGATGAAGAATGGTGAATAACGGAGGAAAACCTTCATGGATTTGCTTACGGAAATCTCTCGGAAGCGCTACGGAAGCACCTCGGCTTGGATTTTCTTCACGGAAACAATTTTTTTCACCCAAACCAGCTGAAATACCTCACCAGGGGCATCCCGGGTCCTTAGAACAGCCCCCTTCAACCTATTTATAGGAAAAAGGGGGAGGAGACTACCGCCCAGCTCGCCGAGCTGGGTTGCTTCCTCCAGAAGCAATCCAGCTTAAAAAAACATTCAAGAAGCCCAATTCAAAATTTTGAAATTGCTATTTGCACCCCCCCCCCAATTTTTTCTTTTTTTCTCTTCCGTCTCACCCGTATTAAGTTAATTATGCTTATTTAGGGTTATGGGAATTTTACGGAAGCATTACGGGTGTCCCGAAATCCCATTTTTCAACAAAACGGGGGGTGTGGTGGCCACCTAGCTCGCCCGGCGAGCTAGGTTGCTTCAACCTTAAGCAAGAAATTTCCCCGAAACCTCTAAAAGGGCCAGATTCGAAAATTACTATTTGCACCCCCCATTTTACTAAATACACCCCCCTTTACCTTTTTTTGGTAATTCTTTTTCCGTAACGTTACGAAACTTTACGAATTTCGTAACGATACTTATTTTCCTTCCGCAAGGTTACGAATCCTTATGGATTATGTATTTACTCTTTTTAAGCTTTCGAAGAAGTTACGGAAACTCACGGATTACGCAAAAACACCTCTTTTCGATTTCCGCCACATTACGGAATTTCACGGATCGCGTAAGCCTGCTTCCTTTTGATTTCTGACACGTCTCGAGACTTCATCTTTTGTGCAACAAAGGACGCCAAGTAATCTCAAAGCGGCTAACCAAAGGTTGCATGTCATCAAGTAATAATCCCCGGACGAAATTAGGGTATGACAATAGTGTTGTGCATAAGAAGAAAACTGCTGACAAGAAAGGTACTGATTGCAAGAGAAATGAGGTGACAGGTGAAAGTAATCAAGAAAATGAGGAACAAATAATGGTCAAGAATAAAGAATTGAAGGACCAAGAAGAAGAAAAAGAAGTAGAAAAAGAAATAGAAAATGAAAAAGAAGAAAAAAATAATAAGAATGCAAAGAAGAGTAGAAGTGAAAAAATTGTGGATGAAGGTGTGGAAGTACCATATCATGTGCTACCTTCCAAGAAAGAAAAAGATCGTCATCTGGCGAGATTTTTAGATATTTTCAGGAAACTGGAAATAACCATGCCCTTCGGAGAAGCTTTGCAGCAGATGCCACTCTACTCTAAATTCTTGAAAGATATGTTAACAAGGAAGCATAAATATGCTCATCAGGAAATCATCATAGTGGAAGGAAACTGCAGTGCTTTGATCCAAAAGATCCTTCCACCCAGCATAAAGATCCTGGGAGTGTAACTATTCCTTGTTCAATTGGAGAAGTCAATGTGGGAAAAGTTCTTATTGACCTGAGAGCCAGTATCAATTTGATGCCACTCTCCATGTGCAGAAGAATGGGAGAGTTGGAAATAATGGCCACTCGAATGACTTTACAATTAGCTGACCGCTCCATTACCAGGCCATATGGAGTAATTGAAGATGTATTGGTCAGAGTAAAACATTTTATCTTCTCGACAGACTTTGTGGCAATGGATATCTCTGAAGATACTGACATCCCTGTAATATTGGGAAGGCCATTCATGTTGACCGTAAGCTGTATAGTTGATATGGGGAAGAGGAAACTGGAGCTAGGTTTTGAAGATCAGAAAATTGATTTTGATTTGTTTGTTGAAAACAAGCCTGCTCCAGAACACAATGTCTGCTTATAGGTAATGGAAGGAGGTCAAGAGGTTCTGAAAGTAAGAACCAAAACATAAGATCACCCAGTGAGGTAAAAGTGTCAAGCTAATGATGTTAAAGAAGCGCTTCCTGGGAGGCAACCCAGTTTTAATCTCTGTTATAATCTGTACATAGAAGTATATCAGCCTATCTTTGAATGTTTAACATAAGGGTTTCAATTTCTTGGAAAAAGGACTGAAAAATAACTTAGAAAACATTTTTTTCTGAAAAAAAATAGTCCTTTCGCTAAGCGCACGCCTCGTGCTAAGCACATCTTTGTTCATGCGCTAAGCCGCGAGTCTCAAGCGCTTAGCGCTCAACCCTTGCATCTAAGGCTGATTTGGTCCGCTAAGCTGGCCAAGGATGAGCTAAGCCAACTCGAATTCGATCTGAATTCGGCTAAGCTTCAACCTGATCTCTAAGCAATAGCTTGTCCTTGGCTAAGCGTGACCTAATGTCGCCAAGCGCAATTCCTTACTGCCATAAGTGGGGTTCATAAAGCTAAGCACCAGTCATGGCAGCTAAGCTGAATTCCTTGCGGCAATATGAGCGCTAAGGGAGACCTTATTAGCTAAGCGCATGCTCCTCTGTACTTAAGATGCATCATTTTAGCTAAGCCAGCCATAGCCTGGCTTAGCGAGAGTTGCAGCTTTTCGGATCTGCAAACCTCACTAAGCGGTTTTATCCTCGCGCTAAGCCAAGCCTGTGTTCAAAAAAAAAACTTGAATTTCAAAGTTGGCTAAGCGCACGGTACCTCTAAGCGACCATCTTCAAAAAACCAAACGTCACTTTGAGAAAGCAAAACATCTTATGTGAGTGTAATGGCAATTACACTCACATTTGTTGGAAACTGCTGATCGGCTTGCATCTTCTCTCTCGCACTCATCTGCCAGCATTGTCGCTTTCTTCTGTATCAAAGCATCATCGATACGAGTGAGTTCCTTACTCCCTTCATTCTTTTAAGTTGTTGAACCTTAGGGTAGGAAACCTTAGATTTTAGTTTTCAATCTTTAGGGTTTCTCATAATTTTAGAGTAGGTAAAAATTAGGAATTTTTATATGATTGTATTGCGTAGTTATTTTTATTTGTCTTGCATATTTGATAATGCCTTTTAGAGGCTTAAAAAGACATGGAAACTAACTGCGTTTTCTGCATTTTTTCTGGAGAACGCGATGAACTCGCTAAGCGAGCATGTTGCGCTAAGTGAGTTCATCAAAATTCTTGAACATATGCATTTCCAGATGAACTCGCTAAGCGCGCTTAATGCGCTAAGCGAGTTCATCTTGTGTGGATGAACACTCATCCTCCTATTGAGATACTTGTGGCTAAGCGAGGCTTAATCACTAAGCCAAGGTAACTTAGAAAATTTTGTGCTGGAAGCCTCGCACTAAGCCGAGTCTACCTGGGCTGAGCGCATTTCGTCATGACAACTATTGGGCTAAGCGAGCTTGGCTCCAGCTAAGCCGATATGTTATGTTTCTGAGGATGCGCTGAGCGAGTTGTATCTCGCTAAGTGCCTAGTGTTAATTTCAGGCTTCATTTCTGTTGTTAAACCTGAGCAATTTTGGTCTAAGGAATTTTTAGTTCTTTTTAGTTAGAGATGGAATCGAGAAAAAGAGCTAGAATGAAGGACATCCCTTCATCATCCACTCTAGCTCCTCCGTCAGTAACTGTAGGACAGGAGGTCCAAGGCTCACAAACTTTAGTCCCTATGCTGCAAAGCTTATTCCGAGGACAGTTTATTATCATGCACAACCTGCAAGAGTTGGCTCATAACAGGCCAATCATAACTATGGAGCATTTTCTTGAGCAAGTAGCCTGGCCTGAAGCTCAACTTCCATTGGTGAGACCCAACGAGGCTACTCCGCCTGAGCCCACCTGTGCAGGTTGATCCAGAGCCAACTAACCCACAATCTCTAGTGGTAAATCCACTATCTTCTCTTGAGCGTGAAGTAGTTCCCCCATCTCCACCTCTGATTATCATCTCCGATGCATCATCTGATGAAGCAGCTGCCCCTCCTGATTCACCAAAAGGAGAAACAGCTGACCTTCCTACTTCCCTAGTTGGAGGAATTTCTGATTCGTCATCTGGAGAAGCTTTTACCCTCACTGATTCCCCAGTTTAGACACTGTTGACATTGTTGATTCCTGATGACACTTTTTGCTTTTTGGTTTATTATTATAATTATGGTTTTAGTACAATAATTCCCTTTTGCTAGTTTTATTTATGGGTAGTTAGTTGGCTCATCCTGAAGCATTTTGAACAGTTTGACTTGTTTTTTATGACATGGCAGTAAAACACTTTTATCATTTTGTGAAAATGGTTGTATGCTTTTATTTTGAGTTGAGTGCATGATTGTGATGGAGTTTGTGTTCTTCTTCATGAGTTTGAGCAAGTGTGTATGTTAGACAAAGAAAGAACAAGAATGTGAACTTGCAATTAGAATTGTTAGTCAGTAGACAGATTGATTGTGAAAGAAAAGCTTGAACCAAAACCGGTGAGAGTGTGACCTTAAACTGTGAGTGAACGACTAGCTGTGAATAATAATCTTTGCATGAATCTCTGAATTTTAGAATGAAATGTATAAACGAGAACATGATGAAGGCCATGATTGTACATACACAAGCCTTTTGACCAAAAAGCTTACCTTGAATGATAATTATATCCTTTGCACCCTTTTTGAGCTGAATGATATTGTCAAAAATTTGAACCCTGAACATAAATAATTATCTCCTAATACCTTGCTTAGATTCTAGGAGAGCATATGGTTCAAGGCAAATTTACCCCAAATTTGGGGGAGTGGAACTAATTGGGATGCAAAGAAAGGGATAAAACATCAGCGAACACAACACATAAGTTCTATGTTAAAGAAAAAAAGAGAGAGAAGAGAAAAGATAAGAAAAGTGTGTTGATGTAACAAGGTCAAAAGCAAATGAAAGTGAAAAGCTAGTGAGCAAGCCAATTGTATTAAAAAGACCATTGGGATAAGTCTAGGATTTTTGCTCTCTTAGAATCTAAACCTTTGATCCTAGAAAAACCAATGAATTTTTGTAGCCAAGCCTCACTACAAGCCTGAGAAAGTCCTTCTGATTCTGTTTATACATTTCTGACTTTATGGCATGAGATGAAATTCAAAGATTGGACCTCTTGCTAGTTGTTATTAATGAGTAGCTTAAACACTTATGCTTGAGTGAAACAGTAGCCGTGAGACTGTGGTTTAAGCTACTTTCCTTGATATCTGTCTTATGATTAGCTCCATCTAATTGTTCAGGTTACATTTTATTCTTCTCTTTGGATAACTGTATGCCTTGTGAAAGACAAGTGATGCTCATTTTACTCCATTCTCTTATCATGCAATCAGTACCTTATGTTGCATACACCTTTGTACATAGTCACTGCATGTCAATGTCACTTGAGGACAAGTGAGTTGTTCCCTTTTTGCTTGAGGACAAGCAAAACTGTAAATTTGGGGGAGTTGTTAGTCGGTGAATACGACTAAATTTTATGTATAAAACTTGTATAAATTGTATCAAACTCTTCCAATTTATGGTTATTTTGTAGTGTTATAAGTATTTTCTGTTAAGTATAGGTAATAAATACTGTTATGTATAAAACTTGTATAAATTGTATCAAACTCTTCCAATTTATGGTTATTTTGTAGTGTTATAAGTATTTTCTGTTAAGTATAGGTAATAAATACTTAGTACTTCCATTTTGTGTGTTTAATAATCATTTTCTCTCAATTTCAGGTTAATTAGGCAAGCTTTGGAAAGTGTTGTTTTTCACCTTCTCGCTAAGCCAATCTGCTGGTTTAGCGAGCGTCCGCTAAGCGCAACACTCATGGGCTAAGCGCGAGGAAGACTCTGGAAGAAGATGAGCTGTACAGGTTTGCTAAGCGCACCGCTTCATCTCACTAAGCGCACCGCTTCAGTTCATCTGCTAAGCGAGAAAGACACGCACTAAGCCAAAATTCACTAATGTGCACTAAGCGGTCCATAAGTGTGCTAAGCGCACGAGCACGAACAAGGCCACTTATTTAATCCTGAAATCATATTTTAGAGAGGGAGTTTGGATTGGGATTTAGAGCTTTACATGTCTAGGGTTTCTAGAGAGAGAAAGGTCCAAGTTCCATACAGTTTTGAGAGATTTTGCTGTGTGAAGATCTGCAAGACCAGAGCTTGAAGCAGGAGCCGGTTTGAGAGCTTGAGATGAGTTTGTGAGTGATTGTGAGATCCTAGAGGTGAAGGAGACATCCTCACCACTTGTATTTTTGCAATCTTTCATCTTGTTCTTCTCTTTGTTGTAAAGAAAGCCTTCTGGTATGGAAAGCTAAATCCTCTGTTGGATCTTCCCTGTAGGTACCTGATGTAAATATATTTCTATCTATTTAATGATGTTTTGTGTGTTCTTTGTGCTATCTGCTTTTCATTCCAGTATGCCTTTACCTTGATCACATAGATGCATGCTTTGTTAGGGTCATTCAACAGTGGAAACTGGTCTGACTCTAAAGTCCTTGATAGCACAAGGCTAAGTTGTCGTACTATCACGAGGAATTAGGGTACGATAAGTTAGTTTTGTATGTGTGTCTTAATGAGGTCCTGGTTGAGTTTAGTCCTACAAGAGGAATCTGCGGACGATGCTTGATAAGGATTAGGCTAAACTATCATGAGGAATCGGGGTTTAGTATCTCAAGAGACACCATAAGAACACATGAGCATTGTTAGATAGAGAATATCTTTTCAGCATCAGGCACCTATTAGGAAGACTAACGTGTTTCTACTTGTTTTTACACATCATTTCTCTCGCATGATTTTCTTTCTCTTTTTGCACAGATAGTTTATACACCTGTTCATATTCACACTTACCTTTACACACCAGACACCTATTTGCTGAAATAGCTTACCAAACAACACAAGTTTCCCAAGAGTTCGATACTCGGTTCTTACCGTTTTATACTACTTGTGTGATCCGGTGCACTTGTGGAACCACGAACAAACCCCGATATATTAATTTTTATACAAAACATACATTCAACCAAATGACTCAACCTATATGAACATCATTACCTTAGAAGTATTAAAAGCATCAGAACAATCAACATGCGGTTCATTCACACCACATTCTTGTTCATTTTCATAATCCATATCAACTTCTTAAGACATCTTATTGTCATACGTCCATTGATCTTCGTCCATCTTAACGACAAATAAATAAATTATACATCATTAGTAAGTACATTCAAAATTTACAACTACATACGAATTACCATATTAGCAAAACTAAAAATAGACTAAATAATAGCTACATGCATATTAACAACTAATACAACTACATTCAAAATTTAAAACTAAATAATTGACTTAAACTAAATACAAATTTTGGACCTAAATAATTTCAATTTTGACTTATCATATATTAAAATTGGAATAACTAACTAATTTTAAATTTCTACAACAAATTACCCAATAAGTACTATAATAACACAATAACAATAAATTTTACAAAACATCTAATTTCACAAAAAAAATACTTCAAACAAATACAAATTTTCCACCCTAATTAACACTTAAAATATATAAAACTATAACTAACAACTAATAAAACATTTTACTACTACAACAAAAAACAATTATTATACCTAAATTATTATACCTAATTAAACCAATTATCCACAATTTCAAAAATATTAAATACAATAATTTTAAATATTAATAATATTCATATATATTTATTTTTTCACAAATTTTAAACAAAAACTAAAAAAAATTAAACTGACCTTCTTACAGAAGAAGTTCTTCCATAAGAAGCTTACGGAAGACCTTCTTACGTTCTATCATAAGCATCTTATGGAAGAACTTCTTCCGTAAGAAGCTTACAGAAGACTTCTTCCGTAACCAGCATTTTCCAATTATGGAAGAAATTCTTCTGTAAAAAGCTTACGGAAGAACTTATTCCGTATGAAGCTATTTATAGATCTACTACCAGTTATCCAGAAAAGCCAGAAAATGTGTACCTCCACCGAGAAAAAACACCACCGCTACGAGTTTCACCTTCACCAAACCGCTACCTCTGTCAACACTTGCAAAAACAACCTCCAACAACAGCAACTGGACCAGAGTGGAAAAAGCACAGCTTCAAACATAAAAGAAAATGCAAACCAGTGCCAATTTAAAGAAAAAACAACCAGGGGCAGAATTGCCATTTTTAAAATTTGCTGGGTGCACCTAACAACACCCTTAAATATCAAATTTCTCACACACACACACGTAAATCAAAGTCGGCTATTGCTAGGTGCACCCAACAAAATTGTTGGTGCACCCAGCAAATGAATGAACTTCCTAAAATGCCCTTCATTTAAAAAATAAAAGTTAATATATTTAAAAAAAAAACATTTTCTTCTTCTTCCATTTCAAAAAACGTTTTCTTCTGTGGTTTCCTTCTTCTCCCGTGCACCCAGCAACCTCCCCGCAAGCTTCTTCTTCCTTGGTTTCGTTCTTCTCCTTCCTTCCAAAAAGGTTCGTCTTCTTCCTTCGTCTTCTGTGTATACAATGGCAAGCTTCTTCTTCCGCGCTTTGAAATTTGGTTCCCTTCTCCTCCACAGGTATTGGCATCCTCCATTGACTAGCTTTGTTCGTTTCTTCTGCCATCTAGGTTAGTGTTCTAACCTCGTGTCTTCATTTGGAAGTGTTAATGGCCGTAGGATAGACGACATGAGTGATGTGTGGTGGCTGAGGTTGAAGACGAAGGTTCTTCCGCGAGAAGAACCTTCTTCCGCGCATGTGGGAGGGGCAGTTGGATATTGAAGCGGAAGAAGGAGTTCTTCTGCGGGAATCTGCGGAAGAAAGGGGAGAAGGTTCTTCCGCGCGTTCTGGCGGAAGAAGGTTTCGAAGGTTCTTCCGCTGGATCCAGCGGAAGATGGTTCCGGAGGTTCTTCTGTGGGCTCCAGCGGAAGAACTATGTCTTCCGCGGATCCCGCGGAAGAACCTGCGGAACCTTCTTCCGCAGGCAACATTTCCTGCTCGCGGAAGAACCTATGGAACCTTCTTCCGCAGGCAAGCTATCCTTCTCACGGAAGAACATTCGAAACTTCTTCCGCGGAGCATGTTTTGGTGTTTTTTGGTTATTTTTTTTGAAAATTTTGTCTGAACCACCAATTTAATGATATGAGTAATTATTATTTTTCATTTATTTGCTATTACAAAGTGTATATGGTATTTAACTTACACAAACTCCCTAATTTTGATGCATCACCTATTGTATTTTGCTTTCATTTGGCTAGGGTTAGGATGTATAAATTGAATTTTTATTTGCTGTCATTTGGTTAGGATGTATAAATGACTGTATACACTGCATAAATTATGTGGATTAGTTAGGATTCTTTTTCCCTGATGAATGAGAGGGTTAAGAAAAAAAAAGGTAAGTTAGGATACTAATATGCAACTATTAGACTACTATTACACTTGTAATTAAGAAAAAATATGAGACAAGAAAACAAAGTTTCTGTTTCTAAATTTATTTTGATATTGAAAAGAAATTTGTGTAATCTAATCTAATAGCCTGCAACCTGTCAAGAAACATTGAAAACTTAATTTGACCAAATTAGTAAGAAACATACGAAACATGTGTTTGAACAAATTTGTAATGACAAAGCTTTGTTACCAATTATTTAAATATTTAATTTGACCGGAAAAAATAAATGTTCTTCATGATTTCAGATCATGGTTAGAACACGAGGTTTAGGTTGTGCGTTAGGAGCTAGTAGAGGTAGAGGCATTAGTGAGGATATGCATGAGGCTGATGTTCCTCTGCGTCGCAGACCTACTGCTTCAGCACGTAGGCAACAGGTTCGTATGCGTGAGGACGTGACAGAGAGACCTGAGGATGTGCCTCAGTTGCATGAGGATGTTCCTCATGTGTCTGATGCCACCCCAGAGATGACAGGCGCCGCCGGTGCTGTTCAGACAGAGGGAGTGGCTACTGATGGGAGCTTGGGGTCACCTGCTGCAGATGAGGGTTTCCCCGGTGGACCACGCGACCCATCGATTTTGATCGATTTTGCTGAGCATGTCGCACACAGCATCTGGAGTGGACGGGTACGTAGTTTTTAATGTTGACTAATTACATAAAAATTATTTGTAGTTGGATTGTTTTTTATATACACGTTATTGAAAATTGTTATTCAATTTAGGAACGACCCGATCTGAAGTTGGTCTCCCACGGTAGAAAAGTAGATAAAATTGGGAGACCAGCGCTGAGATCGAAGGGTTGATTGCTGGCATCGGATTGAGTCCACTGATCAGGTGTTCTGTTATCACCACTGATCCTGGATTGATATCCGCCTTCGTCGAGAGGTGGCATCGGGAGACTAGCACGTTCCACCTGCCAGTAGGCGAGTTGACAATCACGTTGGATGACGTGGCATCACTCCTACACCTTCCCATCACTAGCGCGCTGCATACGTTCAAGCCGCTTGTTACTTCAGACGCCATTCGTCTACTGACGGAGCTTCTTGAGGTCAGTGATGAGGAGGCTACATTAGAGACCCGACAGGCTGGTGGGCCTCATGTCCGGTTGGGGTGGCTTCGAGACTTGTATCAGAGCCAGTGCAGCACCAGACGATGGGTTGTAGCAGCCCGCACGTATCTGCTCCACTTGGTGGGTTGTACTCTTTTCACCAATAAGAGTTCAACCCATGTACATGTCGTGCACCTGGAGGCTTTCAGGGACCTGGCCCAGACAAGGGGATTCGCCTGGGGGGCGGCTGCATTAGTCCACATGTACGACCATCTGAATGACGCGTCGCAGGCCTCTACACGACAGCTGGGCGGTTATATTACACTTCTCTAGGTATGTATTATCACTGATAATTTAATATGAAGTAGCATTGAATCTCTTTTTTTGTATTGATGTTGACTATGTCTTTGTAGTGCTGGATATACGAGCACTTTCCTACAGTGCATACATCCGTCGTTCATGATGCTTATGATGAGGGGAGCCCACGGGCCTGCAGGTGGCTTACGGGTAAGGCTCATATTACGGGGATCAAGGGAGCCCCGTATCGGAGACGTTTGGATGCCCTGAGTGTGACTGACGTGTGCTGGATGCCCTATGGTGAGCACCAACGAGTCAGGGCCTTTGACTTGATATCGTCGTACACTGGCCAGCTCAGATGGGGTCAGATTGTGGTGTACGTTCGACCTAAGCGGGTTCTTCGACAGTTTGGCTACCTTCAGACGGTCCCTTCGCCGCCGGTTTGTGATTCTTTGATGGGTGATGATATAGATGACCGGTGGCTGAATTTTCCAGACCATTTGGTGCCTTCAGGGGAGCTCTGTGTAGTTCCTGGACAGGTGGCGGCAGACTACATGGAGTGGTTTTTTCGGATATCGCACCCATTTGTCACGCGGACCGAGGAGACTACTGCGCCGAGACATCCGCCTCCCCCTCATCATGAGGAGTTCGTCGAGCCACCCATCCCCGAGGTTTCAGTCGCGACTGATCTCCCTACGCATTCAGTGGTAAGTATAACTTCTGTAGTTTTTCATAATTTAAATTTTTTTAAAATGTGATATTGACTTTGTTATTTTGACTATGATAGGTTCACTGCGAAGGATGTCAGGGGATGGCTCAGGATTTAGGAGCGATTGCTGAGGATTTGGAGCGGGTCATCAACCTCAGGATGGTCACTGAGGGCACTGACTTACATGACATCATGACTTGTTGTCTGAGGAGAGCTAGAGGTGACACCACAGATGGAAGTCTTAGGCTGCGCCAGAGACGCCGCATAGATTAGGATTTATATTTTTATTGTACTTAAATTATTAATTTTTGAATTTGTTTATGTATGTCATAAAACACATTTACTTACATCATTTATGATTTTTGTTTGTCTCTCTATAAATATATGGTTTGAAATTTAAATATAAACCACACACATGAGTCACATTTATAATGGCATTTGAATATATAAAATAAAGAAGATAAAATAATTTGTAATTTAAATGTTAACATTTATAACTATTCTAAAATTATATATTTTAACCATATATATACGTACACTAAAGAATAAAAAAAAAATTGGTTTTGTGCCTTTTAGAAACATGCCTAAGTACTCCTGTTCGGGCTTTTTTTAAAATTATGTGGGAGCCGCTTGAGACTGTCCAGGGCCGCTATTTGGTATGTTTGCACGTCAAGGAACCCAAAAAAAATAAAAGCAGCGCCCCGTTCTATCGAATCGCACCTCAAACGAAGGCACCAAAAATAAAAAAGGTTGGTTTTCGGCTTATTAGAAACATATAACTACCATTCACTTCAACACAAATATAACAATTTGACACAGTAACACTTGTTCACGGAACAATTGATTAATTACATGAACATAAATCCAATGTACATATACATACATAAATATTACAAGTTCAGTGTCCGCTTAGGTCTACATGCGTTGTATTAATTGTCATTAGGCTTAAGTATTGTTGCATTCTACCTACATATGCAGTTGGCCATTGTTTTGCCTCCGGATACGCATTGCTTGACCACAACAATGCCATAGGCGGTAAGGGACAACGATCTTTCAGAAAAACCTGTTGTAAGTGAAATCACAATAATAAGTTAAACAAACAAACCAACACATTCAATAATTGAAATTATCTGAGTAAACGAATTTTCAATGGACCTGAACAAAATGACTGCCATACACATGGCCGACGCATATTATGCGGTGCGCAGCAGAATTGGCCGGTGGTCGACTTCTGAGAGGAAAAAATGTGAAGCTCTGTTATCGTGACAATGATACAAGTATTACATTATATCTTGACGCAATTACATATCCCATATCCGTTATATCCATCCATTTGTCCATACTAACCTAAATCAAATAACAGATACACGTGTCAGTCATGTAAACATTACTTATATTTTTAAAAATCATAAAACACATACCTTGGATAACCCATCCACGTGTAGGGACAACCTCAGCTGTTCATATCTCTTCGTGCCACCAAAGATCTTTATGTAGTCTTGCGACCATTTGCCAAGTTCTTTAATCAATTCATTACGCATCATGGCCCAACACTCTTCTCCCATACCTAACAAAGCGGAAACTGACCGATATCCACAATTACCATCCGCTTTCACATCAACAACATCCTCAATGAAACCATGCATAAATGGCGGAAATTGATCCAACATGGGGATCATCCTTGCTGGCTTCAGTGGTGCAAAAGATGATGCACTGGGTCTGACTGAGGTGTTGCTGTTTTGAACCGAATGATAAGCATCAACATACTCCCAATAAGATGGATCACGCTTTGTCAATCTTTTGCTTCTTTTCATTACCCTTTTCGGGGCACCTTTCGTCTTAACCTGTGTTGGAGGAGGACACATAGAGGTCTCATCGGGAAACGCAAATTCTCAGAGTTTACTCTTGAAAGTAACTTTCCCACAAACATCAAGTTCATCGAATCTTTTCTATATTCTATCCATCTCTTCCTTGATGCTCACTTCAGCCTCACATAGCCCTTCTGGTCTAAAAAATTAAGTCTCCTCCAGTACATATGGACACACCCACAAGAAGACACATTGTCTTTCAAATGACGTACGCGCTTAAACTCAACCGAAATTTCATTTAAAGCATACCTTGACATTATTCCCAGAAGCCTCTTGTATAAGGTTTTCTTAAAAACATGACCAACAACATGTGTACTTGTTTCGAATGATGCTCTAATTTCAGTGTGTTGCAACGCCATCATGTTGTTCATTGCATCCCAAATACTACAGAGGTCTCCCACGCTATTCTGTAATATCCTCTTCAAAGACCAATGAGCATATTCAACCCTACATTTAAAACACACAACAGAGAAGACAAATTAATAACAATAATGCTCCAAACAATCATTAAAAGAAACTTGACTAATATAATAAAACATTTAAATACCTATTTGTTGTTGTGTTGCCTAGGTGCATCACCTTATTCGTCCAGGCCAAGATAAATTTCTCCTTGTCTGGGACAATCCATGTCTCACATACGTAGTCAATGAGCATTGGTCACGAGGAACACACTACTTGAAACCTTTGAAGGTGCTCAGGGAACTCCTGTTCCGAAGGACAATCTACCAGGTTACCCCAACTATCCATTACGTAGTCCCAAGCATTCTTCTGACCAACAAGCGATTTACACTTTGCCTTCACATTCTTGTCTATGTGAAACCTGCACAACAAATTCTTACACTCCGGAAACACAACTTTCACAGCATTCATCAGGGCTAGGTCTCTGTCTGTGACAATAACAACAGGAAGACGATCATTTCTTAAAAAAAAGGCCTCGAAACCGTTCCAATGCCCATACAAGATTGTTCACGCACTCACCCTCTAGATATGCAAACCCAGCAGAGAAAGTCATCCCGGTTGGTGTTACCCCCACAATGTCAAGCAATGGGAGCCTGTGCCTATTTTTTTTGTAGGTACTGTCTATAAAAAAAACAAGATGACATGCGTTACATAACTTAACTGCATCTGGGTGACACCAAAACAAATCACGCGCCACATCTTCATCCTTCAATCTATGCCAATGAATGTATTGGTCACATTCAAGGAGCCTCATTAGGTGTTGCATTTCACTGTCATCTCCTCTGATTGAAGAACGGTATGCACTTCTTGCATTGTAGATTTGTTTGATTGTGGTGCAACTGCTGCTGTTGTGCTCCTTCAACATTAGCAGGATGTTTCTTAGTTTCACATTCAACTTCGTCATATCAGCAATGATATTCTTCTCATCATCTGTCAATCTCCCAGCATATGGATGTCCAACTAAGGTCTTCGCCAATTCATGGTTGTGAATCCCACAAATCAGCTTCACCGCCCAACCTTCACCTCCATGCACTGGTTTTCCACGAATCTTAAATAGACAACCACATTTTCTAGTACCTGTGTCTTTTCTAACAAATTCTTTCTTTCTACCCTTGTACTTACCGCTCCTTTCACACCCAATTAAGACAAATGAAGTTCTTCCTCTGCTGCCAATATATGTATCAGACCTTATAATTACTGCAACAAAACCATTTTCACGGGCAACCGTTCGAGCCCACTTCAAAACATCTTCTTGGGTTTCAAAGACCTAGGACACAACCACGACATATTAATTTTTACACAAATCATACATTAGACCAAACAATTAAAATTGATCGACATGATTACCTGAAAAGTATTAAAAGCATCTGAACAATCAACATGTGCTTCATTCACACCACAATCTTCTTCTTCATTTTGAAAATCCATATCAACTTCTTCGGACATCGCACTGTAATATGCCAATTGATCTTCGTCCATCTTAATTCAAAGTATAACTATCACCTGATTCAACATTCAACTAAATAATTTGAACAATACAGCAACCCAAAAAAATTTACAAACTATCAATATCAAACTAATTCAACATTTGACAACCTCACACAAATATTTAATCTACATATACATAACCAAATTCAACTTTTAATTACATAATTCCAAAATTATAACCTACAAAGCTCATTTAACCAAAAAATACCTCAGCCTAGGCAAAAAAAAAAAATCAACAATTCAACCAACAAATATATTTTTATGTTTCACATAAATTACAAATAGAATTAACCAAAATAACATTCAAAATAATCTTAAAACAAAAAAATCATAAAATAAAACAAATTACTCCATGGAAGAAGCAGTCTTCCGCAGTTGATATTGCAAATGTGGAAGACTGCTTCTTCCGTGGAATCTCACGGAAGACGTCTTCCACGTGACTCCTCGGAACAAGTTTTTTTCTTCTGCAGTTGTAATGTGTTCCCCGGAAGAAAATTTTTTGCGTCCAAACTTACACCATTCTACTACCAAAAATAAACAATCAACCACACAAACCAGCTACGTACCTTACTTGACAAATATCACACCAAAGAAGAGCACAAGCACAACCAACACCGACAAAAATCGCACAGCACAAACACCAGAACGGAGAAAACGCACCAGAATGGAGAAAACGCGCACCAGAGTGGAGGAAACGTAGGAGAGAGAAAGCAAAAAGGAAGAATGAAAAAAAAAACAGTTTTTATATAAGGAATAAGTACACGGACATTTTTGAGTTTTTAAAAAATTGCTGGGTGCACCAGCAATGTTGCTGGGTGCCCCTAGCAATTGCCATCAAAGTCTCCGAACTAGCATGTAAGCCCACAAGTTAAGCCCACAAAGTTATTTGCACGGTTCGCAGACTATACCCTGTCACGTAACCCACCCCTATTGGCATGCTTTCAACGGGAGAAATACATGAATGAATATAAATAAATAAATAAATCTACTAAACAAAAGAGAATATCAATAAAATAATACAGATCAATGACGTGGTGACTTATCATTGGCACAAGCATCAAAGACAAAAAGGCACAACATTACAACCTCTGATCCTAAGAAAACGAACCCGGTTGCATTCCTCCTTATTTAGCAACAAAAAAACGAACCCGGTTGGATTCAGCCCAAAGTTCATTCACTGGATTTGGGGTTCCCTAAGCACACCATTATTTTATTATGAATGAGTGGCAATAGCAGCAACAACAACAATATAAGTAAAAGAATCTCTGTGTTGTCATCACACTTCGCTAGATCCAGCCCCATCATGGCTTCAGAGAAGCAAGCGGCTCTTGCCGTCACTCCCTCTGATGCTGATGCTCCTACCATGTATGCTTCGAAGCTTCCTCCTTTACCACCCCACTCTTCTCTCCTTTGTTGCTCTTTTGTTCTGAACACCATTTCATCTTCCCCTCTTTAATGGGTATCTCTTTGTTTCACAAAATTCCTTGCCTTCCATCTGTTTGATGTTCTGATTATCGTTGTTAGTTTGCTAAAACCCTAAAAAGTTTGCATTTTTATGTTGCCGGGGCCATTGGGTATTCAAAATTTCAACCTTTTTTTTTGTTACACATTGTTGGAAAATAAATGTTTAATATGGGTGTACGCTTACTGGTGCTTTTTTATGCTCTGAAGATGCATGCTTGATTGATGGGATGATCCATTTCCATTTTGGAGTGGCTGTTTGCTTAGTTTTACTGGTTTTTGCATTTGATTGAATTTGCTCAGCATTATTACATTTTATGTTTGATGCAATTTAAAGTAATTTTTGGTGCGATTCTGTTATTTCAATCAAATATTGCATGTTAAGTAATAAAACATCCAATACACTGCAACCATAAATTGTAGGAATATGACCATTACCTAATATCTCAAGCATAATTTGTGCTTTTGACTCAATAATAATTGCTTTTTTATGTTGTTTGGGTTAATGAGTATTCAAATTTTCATGATTTTTTTTTTATATAGCAGTCAGTTTTTTTTTTTGGAAAAAATTGTTTAAGGGGTGTGCTTTTGATGCTGTTCTTCTGCCTTGCTTGATTGGATGGTCCATTTCCATTTGAAGTTGTTTGTTTGCTTAGTTTACTGGTTTTTGCATTTGGTGGAATTTGATCACTGTTTTTAATATGTCTATGATGGAGTTGGTGCACATATCCACATTTAAATGCAAGAACCAGAGGTTCTTCTACCTCTTTGTGCTGAGAAGGCATCTCAGTTTTTGTGATACTTGTATGAGTACCTATCATTAATGTTGTATTCTTTGATGTGCAGATTTGACAAGATCATCAATAAGGAGATTCCTTCTACTGTGGTTTATGAGGATGACAAGGTAATGTAATGCTGCCTGATGTGTTTTGTTCTATGCTTGTATTTATGAGTGGCGAGTGCTGTGTTGGTGTTTCCTTGGTGAACATATGATGGATAAATTCAGAAATTTGCTATTCATTGTGAAAACAGTACAACCTACATTTATGTTGAAAATTCATTGTTTTTATTTTTTATTTTTTTTAGTTTGAGTGGAAGTCCTGGCTCTCATAGTTTATGAAACTTTGCTGTCTAGTGCCTAAACATATTAATATGTAAACATATAATAAAATGGTTCTACATTTTTCAATTTTTAAAGAAATTAGATATTTTAATAATCTATGTGAACTGACAGCTTTCACAGAAAAATAACATTTGTACTGATTGCAAGTTCTTAATTAGAGCTTTATTTCTCTAGCTCAATGTAAAAAAGTTGATTACACTGTCAAATTTATTGGAGTACTCGAGTTCTTGCTAACTAATAATGTCTTTACATGGATATTTCAATTTCTATATGGTAATTTTTTACCAAATTGAGTTTTGTAATACAATTCTATTGCTTTCTTGGTTGCCCCTCAGCCATTTGATTCTAGACTTCTGCATGAATAACTACTGGCCATTGAATTTATGGCTAAAATGTCGAGTTTTGTAATACATTTCTATTGTTTCCTTGGTTGCCCCTCAGCCATTTTATTCTAGACTTCTGCATGAATGACTATTGACCATTGAATTTATGGCTAAAATGTTGGTAAATTATAGGTACTTTGCAGATTTCCCCCCTTCAGATTAATTTTTTTTTAAAACATTTTTTATTTGGGTTCTGTTTGATTTTTTTTCCTCTCCACTTTTCCCTTCCTAATTTCTTCTCCCTTGAAAACAATTCAATTTCATGATCAGAATATTGTTTTCTGACAGTCATTGTTGATATCAATAAAATGTTTATTTGTTAACACGCTCTCAGTCTCTCTTTTCGGCCATTTCTGCGCTTATTGTAAAGAAAGCATGGCCAGATTTTGTCCAGAACCTCTGTGCTTTATGCTATTATGGTTGGTTAAATGAAAAACGAGTATTCCTAACTTGCCAAAATAGACTTGGGGATATTTTTTTAATTTTATCTTTTATGACATGTCACATATATATTTCCTTTTTCTACTCTCTCTGCATTTTAGCTTTAGCAAGTTTCCACTGTTGCCCAGCATTCTGGTCATGCTATGTCATTTGATGTAATGGTTTATAATAACTATTCATGATCCTATTGTTTTTCCCCCTTTTGACAGGTGCTTGCCTTCAGGGACATAACTCCTCAAGCTCCTACACATATTCTTATCATTCCTAAATTCAAAGACGGGTTAAGTGGTCTATCCAAGGTATTTATTAGTGGCTCTTTCTGTCTACATAAGCATATTATGCTGTCCCAAATGTTTGGAAAATCAATTACCTGTTTGCAGCCATAGCTCTTTATTATACTGCAAATCTAGTTAGAAGTGAGCTTTAGAATGCATTGCTAAGCACCCTGGATGGATGTCTGTTTAGACATAAAATTTTGGTTAATGACATTGACAGCATATTCTCTTGCTGTTCCTTCCATCCTTGAGCTCCCCCTTCTCTAGTCTGTCTCCTAGTTTCTTCTTCGTATAGATAACCCTAGCTACTACACTTCATATTAGCAATCCTTTCATTTTGTTACCACGATATATTTCACCCTTAAAACACTATTAGGACCTTTTTAATCAGCTTTTTTCTCTTCCATGTCTGTTTAGCCATTTAGTGTCAATTACTTTTCTTGTGTAATGTCATCTTACTAATGTCCATGTTATAACTTGCTATGGTCTCTTTTTCTAAGTGATGGCCTATGCTGGCAAATACTGGGCAATGAAGTGTCCCTAAATTGATTTGGTCTCCTGAACTGATGAGTGGAGGCACCAATGAGGAAATTAGATGAGATGGAAGAGAGCCTGGTTAACATGGTTGGAGGAAAACCTAAAAACATGGATGGAAAATAATAAATTGAAGTCATGGACAGAAATTATTCTTTTCTAATTTTTTTTCGTGAAGGAAAAAATAATGCAAACTGTCTTGTTTATTTATTATTTATATTTGTGGAAATGTAAGGTCATGAAACCTATTCAATTAATGTAATCCCCAATCGCATTCACAGACAACTCGTCAATTATCACACTAAATTTCTTCATTAATTCCCATGTATTTCAAATTAATATACCAGTTTTTGTAGTGCCTAAAGTTGAAATAGTAGTTTGAAATTATATTCATTCCTTTTTATGGATCTTTACTCAATTGCAAATATATTTCTAAACAACAGCAAAAGAAAAGAAATCTCTACTGCACATTCGTGATGATGACATTCGTTATTTTCATCAACACTACTTTTTTCTTTTTGCCAAATTAAATTGGGTGACAGAAATTTCTGTATCAATTGTGCTTGTACTTATATTGTTATTGATTGTTCTGCAGGCTGAGGAGAGGCACTTTGAGATTCTTGGCCGCCTTCTGTACACTGCCAAGCTGGTTGCGAAGCAAGAAGGACTCGACGACGGCTTCAGGATTGTAATTAACGATGGGCCGAAAGGATGTAAGTGCTCTTCTCCATGCCAACACTTGAACTTTGATAAATCATCTTCCATTTGAGTAATTGGTTCGTGAGTGATTTTTCTATAATATATTGGGTTACGATTTCATTTTTGACAGGCCAATCAGTTTACCACATTCATGTGCACCTCCTCGGGGGAAGACAGATGAACTGGCCTCCAGGCTAAAGTGTATGAGAGTAATAATCTGCTTGTGCTATCTTTTAATAATGGTTTAAGACAACTAATAAGTTGCTACATTGAAGTGACACCATGTAGTTAAAGATAATCAGTGTTGAATGTGTTTAAACACTTTATGTTGGATGTAGGCTACTGCTACTACTAAGTTCCAAAGTCGTTTTCTAGATTCTAATTGTGGATGGTGTCACTCTCTTATGCTATAGTTTAAACTGCCACTCTAACATTAGTGGCATCAACCAATGCTTGTAGTGGGTGTTTAATTTAGTTCACAGGCATGGCAAATTCCACCTAACTCAGCCCCACCCCACATGGGGTGGGTTAAAGGACACAGCAAGACAAGGTGGAGTTCAGGAGTAGTGATTGTGGAGTATGGTAAATGTACCACACCCCCTATATAAATAAGAATAATGCTTTTAGAGAAATTTTTAATAAAAAGTGTTTTTTCATAAGTAAATGCTAACAAGTTATGTAAAGGTTTTTTTTTTTAAAATTTTTTTTATTTTATAGCTACTGTGATTCGGCGGGTGATGGAGCAATATCGCATGGACCAACAAGACTTGCACTTGATTTTTATTGACTTGGAGAAAGCGTATGATAGAGTGCCTAGAGAGATTTTGTGGAAAGCTCTAGAGAAGAAAGGGGTTAGGGTTGCATATATTCGAGCTATCCAAGATATGTATGATAGGGTATCGACTAGTGTTAGGACACAGGGTAGAGAGTCAGACGATTTTCCCATCACAATTGGTTTGCATCAAGGGTCAACCCTTAGCCCCTACCTTTTTACCTTAATTCTGGATGTCCTCACGGAACAAATCCAAGAGATAGCGTCGAGATGCATGCTTTTTGCAGATAACATAGTCCTCCTTGGAGAGTCGAGGAAGGAGTTGAATGAGAGGTTGGAAACTTGGAGACGAGCTCTAGAAACACATGGCTTTCGCCTAAGCAGAAGCAAATCGGAGTATATGGAATGTAAGTTCAACAAAAGTAGGAGGGTATCTAACTCAAAGGTGAAAATAGGAGACCATATTATCCCTCAAGTCACACGGTTTAAATATCTTGGGTCTGTAATACAGGATGATGGAGAAATTGAAGGGGATGTGAATCATCGCATTCAAGCAGGATGGATGAAATGGAGAAAAGCATCGGGGGTGTTATGTGATGCAAAGGTACCGATCAAGCTAAAGGGAAAGTTTTATCGGACTGCAGTAAGACCGGCGATTTTGTACGGAACAGAATGTTGGGCGGTCAAGAGCCAACATGAAACTAAAGTAGGTGTAGCGGAGATGAGGATGTTGCAGTGGATGTGTGGTAAGACTCGACAGGATAAAATTAGAAACGGAGCTATTAGAGAGGGGGTTGGAGTAGCGCCTATTGTAGAGAAGATGGTGGAAAATAGACTTAGGTGATTTGGGCATGTAAAGAGAAGACCGGTAGACTCTGTAGTGAGGAGAGTAGACCAAATGGAGAGAAGACAAACAATTCGAGGCAGAGGAAGACCCAAAAAGAGTATAAGAGAGGTTATCAAGAAGGATCTCGAACTTAATGATTTGAATAGAAGTATGGTACTTGATAGAACATTATGGCGGAAGTTGATCCATGTAGCCGATCCCACCTAGTGGGATAAGGCGTTGTTGTTGTTGTTGTTGTTGTATAGCTACTGTGATTAGGACCTTTGGTTATCGGTGGGACCTTCAAGCATCTTTACAAGTTTGGGTGGTCAATTTTGAGACTCATTTTAGGTTTGTGGCTCAGTTAAATTAAAATTCTTTACCTCTCTGTTATCAAAAACAAAAATAAAAAATTCTACACCTGTCTTGTGGGAATTGGACATTTGGATCTAGGTTCACTTAAGTTCAACTTATTGAAAAGACCAAAAACTCTTATGTCTACATGTATGTCTACAAAGACTTTTTAGATGTTTGTATTTTTTTCTTAAATATATTTTTGGCCTAGCAATATAGTATTTTTTTCATTTTTGTCTTTGACATTAAATATGGATTAAAAATTGCACATATATTCATATTATTAATCTGCTAATAATATTAATAACATTATTAGTATTAATTTGCCAAAATTATTATTAATACTATATATATATATATATATATATATATATATATATATATATATATATATATATATATATATATATATATATATATAATCACTTTTTCATTCATGTATCAAAGAAACTCATTACCATGGTGATTAAGTATTGTCCGTATTGTTGATGTTAAAAGTTGGAGGGTTTAGATCTTACCATTAACCAATAAGTATCGAACTTCAATCACTTTTATGGGTAAAAAATTAGTCATTGGAATGTGTAAAAAATGAGACATTCGTTTCATTATTCATGTTAGAAAATTCAATTACGTGACACACGTAGGAGAGAAAATATCATGAAATTAATATTTATGTGAACATAGAAACTAAAGTTATTAATAAATATGTTCTTAAATTTAATAATTTATTGATATTTTTGTCCTTAAAAAATATAACTTACCGACAAATATATAAACCTATTTAGTTGACATCAATAATAAGATATGTGTACCAGTCAACACGTTAAATTTAGAAGTTTTTGATTTTGTTATTGTGAATATTTATTATAATGTATTACAATTGTAATTATATGAATCAAGACTCAAAAGGAGGCAAGATAGGAGTAGGTTCTCAAATAAAAAATCAATTTGTCAGATCTTAAATGAATCATCCACAAGTAAAAGGAAATCAACATGAGAGGTCTAGTAACCAAGACTATAATATTTTTGTAACTTTCTGATGCTGAGTCAATGACCACCTATATAATTATAATGTATTATAGTTTTTCCAAGCTTAGTTTGCAAATATTTATTATAATATATTATATATAACTATATAGGTGGTTATTAATTGAGTTTGGGAAAGCTATAAAAATTTTGTAGTTCTGGTCGCTAGATTTCTCATATTTGTTTACTTTTACTTGTGGATAATTTATTTAAGATATGATAAATTAATTTTTTATTTGAGAACCTATCCCTTTCTTGCCTGTGCTTGGGTCTTGATTCTTGAGTGATATGTTGCCATTATAAATATAATTATAATTATAATAAATATTTGCAATATGAAAATTAGAAACTTTTAAGTCTAATGTGTTGTTAGTACATGTATCTTATTATTGATGATAACTAATTAAGTTTATATATTTGTTGTATGTTTTAAGGATGAAAATGTCAATAAGTTATTAAATTTAAAGATGTATTTGTTAGTAATTTTAGTCCTTATATCCACGTGAGCATTAATTTCATAATATTTTCGTCTATACATGTCATATAGGCAAATTTTTTAACATTAAAGATGAAAGTTAATGGTGAGACGGGTTTGTCTCATCTTTTACACTTACCATGACTAAATTTTACTTTTTCATTTTTGAAGAACAAGTATTTTACATTTTCAAAGATAAAAATGACTGTTTACTCAACAACTTTTATAGTTTCATTAATGGTTATAGGACAACTAATAGTATTCTAATAAGTTGCTATACGCGTAGTACATACTTGAAGTGACATGTGATTAAGTTAGATAACCAGTGTTTGCATGTGTTAAAATTAAACTCTTATGTTTAATGCAAGATTACTACTAAGTTCCAAAGTCGTTTTCTAGATTCTGATTGTGGATGGTGTCACTCTCTTATGTTATAGTTTAAATTGCCACTTTAACATTAGTGACATCAATGTTTTAAGTGGGTGTTTAGTTTAGTTGACAGTCATGGCAAATTCCACCTAACTCACGGGGCACTCAACTCAGCCCCACGCCACATGGGGTGGGTTAAACAAAAGGAGGACATGCATACTGTGTGGAATATACTGAATGCACCACACCCTTCATCTTACCAAGAATAAGGTATAGTGAAGTTATTAATAAAAGGCTTAATTGTAATTTTTATTTTTATTTTTTACAAATTTTATCTTCAACAAATTGATTTACCGTATTTTATCTCAACTTTTAAGAAATTTATGAATTTTATTTTATCATTTATTCATTAATAAACACAAAAGTTGAGACTAAAATTTGTAAAAAAATAAAAAATTAGGAATAAAATTTAACAAAAAAATAAAAAACTTAAAGGCAAAATTTGCCCAAAAAAATAAAAGTTAGGTAAAAAATATAATTATGTTAGGAGTAAATTGATGGAGGATAAAATTTATAAGTTTCTTAAAAATAAGAGGTAAAATATTCCAAATTAATTTGTTGGGATAAAATTCACGAAAAATGAAAAAGTTGGGAGTAAAAATTGCTAGTAAATCTTAATAAAAATGTTTGTTTTTTTACTGAATTTAACAAAAAAAATAAAAAACTTAAAGGCAAAATTTGCCCAAAAAAATAAAAGTTAGATAAAAAATATAATTATGTTAGGAGTAAATTGAAGGAGGATAAAATTCATAAGTTTCTTAAAAATAAGAGGTAAAATATTCCAAATTAATTTGTTGGGATAAAATTCATCAAAAATGAAAAATTTGGGAGTAAAAATTGCTAGTAAACCTTAATAAAAATGTTAAATGCGTTATTTACTGCATCGTAAGTAAATGCGTACTAGTGTTGTAATGTTTAAAACAAAAACCATTTAATTTATCTTTTTATTTAAAAAAAATGGAAGCATTTGATAGCTAGCTAGTGTATTAAATCTTCCTTGAGTAGTGTTTGTTAAATTCGTGCAGACCTATTTTATAAATATGAATGATGCAAGTACGTACGTACCAAATGTATACGCAAGTAATAATTTAGCATCGGGTTAAAAAGTTCTATAAAAATTAAGAATAAATAATTATTTTTTTCATTAAATATATAGAACACTCATAAATTCATCTCTGAAAGTGAAAAAAGTACAATAAATTCATTCATTTATTAACTTTTATGGTTAATGAAAGAGCCTACATCATATATTCAGGGACAAATTTATCAAGGTTCTACACATTTAGAGATGAAAATAACTATTTATTCAAAATATAATTTAATTTTCACTTTCTCTTATTTTTAATAGTTACAAGTATAACATTATAATAAACACTTAAAAAATAGAAAAAAAATAAGCATAAATTAGAACAAACATAATAATAATAAGCATAATACTTTTTTTATGTACTTATTGTAATGTTATGCTTACAACTATTAAAAAAGGGAAAAAGATGAAATTTAAATTATATTTTGGATAAATAGTCATTTTCATTTCAAAGTACTGACAAATTCGTCCATGAATCTAACATGTATGTTCTTTTTCGTTAATGGTAACAAACGAAAATTAACGAAGGGATAAATTTGTTGTACTTTTTTTCCTTCCAGGAACTAAAATTTAAATTTTTAGGAAGACTAATTTGTGAGCACTCTCTATGTACATATTTAGGGACAAAAATAACCATTTATCTAAAAATTAATGTTGATTTAGTTGTTTTCATGTTATCAGCCGTATGCGTTTTTTGGCATCTTTTGGAGTTACAAATGTTGGATTCAAATGCTGGCATAGTTTACCTAATTTCATTACAGAGGATTTTCTTCATAATAAATTAGGTTTACCTTCTTATAGATTCTGTCGAGTGTTATTTTGTTGATATAATTGGTTTGACCCCTCCATACTTTCTCTTGTTTTGCTTTTTATGAATAATATCAGGGTATGAAGCTTAGGATTACCTTCAGTGTCAACCTAATTGAGATTATGAGTGTTGTTATGATGCTCTTTATACCTTACTTTATTAAAAGAAAACTAAACAATAGTTGATTTACAACTAAGTTATATTGTGTTTTTTTAACTGGGACTAATTTAAAAGGAAGAGGGTGCCAGTGCAATGGTGGGGTTTTAAGCATGTATTTGTTTTTTGGATATTACGCTTGCTAATTGCTATTAAGATAAAGTCTAGCCTTCAATTAGATTTTGTTTAGAGGAACAGTTAGAAATAAACTAAGCAAAACAATATTGAACAATGAATACAAATTATGTAAAATTTACCCATAAATTTGAAATAAAAAATATTTTAGTAAAGCTGTTTACACATACTTAAATGTGCACTTTGTTGTGTCAGGGAGTGTGGAAGTAGATGGATGTGTAACCGTAGTACATGCAATAGACAAGTTTTGGGTGGATCCTCCGTGTGACACTTATTTTTCTTTATTTTCTTCCTTTTTCTTTTCATCCCAATTTACCCAGGTGTACGAATATCAGTAGTTCTCCTTTATATTTTCTCTGGCAAGTGTGAACATGCACTGTCTCTCATATTTAGCAATTGTCAAGTGGAAAAACAGAAAGGTTGATTACACAATAGTAAACAAAGAAAAGAAAAAGAATATAAAAAACTTATAGTTGAAATATTGAAATACACTAGATTAAAGATTTCCATGGGTTAGTTTGATTAGAGCTTGAGATAAAATAAATCTAAACTACTTAAATTTAATTGGATTGTTTTTTTAAAATTTTCAACAAATCCGAAATTCTGAATCAATCGAAATCGATTGATTTTGTTTATAAAATTGGGTTGATTTAGTCAAAGAGATTTTCGATCGAGTCAAGCTAAACAATAAATCATTATGGGATGTTTGTTTCATAGATTTGATTATATTTTCGAGAATGTTATTTTCATAAAAAAATGTTTGGAAAATAATTTTAATTTTTGGAAATAATTCTAATTTTATTTTAATTTTAAAATAAAAATATTAAATACATAGATAAATGAGGTAGAATAAAGAAAAGAGAAAAATTATTTTAATTTTAAATGTTCCCATAAGAATATAAGATTCCCACTCATTTAAATGAGAATAAGAAGATGAAAAAAATATTAGTACGTAACACGAAATGCATTATGTTTAGGAATATTTTTTTTTAACAAATAATATATATTCTTATATCTATATTCTCGGGTATCCGATAAAATTTTGTGAAGTAAACACTTCCAATGTTATAAATTTTTATTCTCACAAGTTATCTTTTTTTTTTTAATGAAATTTTATATTTAATGATACTATAAACTAATCATTTCTCTTCACTAATTTTATATAATTATTGAATAAATTCGAAGCACATATTTTTTTAATTGAAATATAACTTTTTCTAAAATTATATTTTACATCTTATTAATATCTTTACGTTGAATATCATAAAAATTTAGATAAATAACAAAAATATAGCATATTATAATATTAGATAAGAAGATTAAAATGAATGGGAAAAAAGGATAAAAAAAAAATAAAAGAAGTAAATACGAAAGCCTAAAAAGTTGATTAGGTTATATTTAACAAGATATTTAAATTAATTTTTAATATTTTTTCCATACTAACCAACTAACAAACTTGTTTAAGTGTTTGATAAATAATTTTTTTAGTAGTTTTTAATGGATTATGGTATTTTTTGAAAGTAGCATATAATGTCAACTTCTAACTTTATATATATATTTTATCCTTAATATATTTATCAATTTTTCTGATTATTCTTTTTAAATAAATTATGATTTTATTATTTTTTTCTCATTTACATTTTTCAGTTACTTTATCAACTAATTTTATTGAATACTTATAACATAATAAACTAGTTTTTCAACTTCTAATTATTTTTTTGGCTAATTTTGCTGAACATAACTTAGTTTGAGTTAGATTTAAATTTTTAAGTAAAATCAACTAATTAATCATATTAATATAAAATCCCCTTTTGTCCTTGAAGGTTTAAAGGATGATAATTATTTTAGGAAAAAAAATATTCTGAAATAGTTCCTAAATTTATAAAAAGTACATAAAAAATATCTTATAATTAAATGTGGAGTGTCCTTTGTTAAATAATTCCTAAATTTTATAATTTAATAATAAATTGATTCTAAAAAATTATAACTTAATATCAAATTATTTCTTAAACATTATAATTTAATGACCAAATGATCTACAACATAGATGTATAAATTAAAATAAACATTTCACACTTAATAACAAAACGTTTTTGACACACTTTTTATTCTTTAAAAAACTATTTCAGAATTATTTTTTTTGGAGAACTAAATTATCACAATTTTACACTCATGAAAAGTGACCATATACCCAATTAATAACCAAACGTTCAAATTTGATGCACTCATAAAAGTTCCAACCAAAATCTAACTTGACATTCTTGTGTCTCATTAATTATCAAAGGATGAGGTTCCCAACAACCCCAACTACTTTGGTAGCACAATGGCCAAATTTTCTCTAGTAATAATGAAAAGTACAAGCAAAAGCATGTGGACAGAGTTGTCCCTCCTACATGTTCATTAATTCCTGGCTGGCAATACCGCTTCTTCACTTATATAACCATAATCTGACACAGTGATCTTTAATCTGTTGGTTTAGATTGGAGTTTGGTTTTCATTGTCCATGCCATGGCTTCTCTTGTACTTATTTTATCTTTTCTAGTACGACCAAAAGTTAAAAACCAAGCTTCCATTGTCACTTCTACCTCATTTGACACTATTAAAGATTATTCAAGTTTGCTTGCAAAAGGGGCACAACACAGGGAGTGTGAGAAGTTGGAGATGGGTGATCAGAATATTCTAGAGGAACCAAGAGTTTGTATCTATTTAGTATAGCTAGCTAGAGAGATGCATGTACTCCAGAAGTGTGATGGTTCGTGAATAATGTCATCCTAGCAATTTCAACAATTTCAGATCCAGTGTTCAATCAATAATGTCACCATACTTTACCTTTTTATTTGCTTCTGCTCTATCCCTCTTCTCTCCCTGCTTTCATTTGCTAATTAACTGTCTACCTTTGAATACAATTATTTAGCTAGCATTCTTCTAATAATAGTTTTTTAATCATATTATTGAAATAGAGTATTTATTAATTTTATGGACGATGCAGGAAATCTGATTGACCATTTCTTTAGTGAGATTTTTTTTCCAATCACATTTTTTTAATTTACAAGATTTGAAATCGAATTCTTACTTAAAGGAATTGAGTCTAACACCACTTAGACTAATCACTTGTTGATTATTTATTATTGTGATAATAGTTTGATACATGATATATTACAAATAGAATTTAAAATACCAGACCACATATAAATCCATAGTTTGAAGCTCCAAAATAATACATCTTTGCATTAGTTAATTGAGATTAATCTTTGCATCCTCAATCCATCATCATTGCCTCTTTCAATTTGATTATTTGTTTTAACAGCATAAACATATTTGATGTTTGTCAATATTACTGCAATTTATGAATATATATATATATATATATATATATATATATATATATATATATATATATATATATATATTTTGCAGGGAAAAGACCAAAATAAATATGGGGTAAAACATAGTTGAATAACTGTTCTTTTCTTCTCTATAACTAAACTCCACGGGTATAACTGTGGCAGTTAAGATTTGAAGTTTGAACTTCTAAAATTACAAGAATAATTTACTTGGGATTGCAATCTACTCCACTGTAACCAACTAGTGTTTGGTTGTCAAAACTCTAAAGTCACACTTGATGATAACATACTCACGATTTTAGTAGTAAAAATTTACATTTCATAAGGCAATGACCATTTAAGACATCAAAACATCCAAAACTTCACATAAACACTAAAACAAGAACTACTAAACCAAAGTAAAAGAAAAAGGTAACCAAAATGCAAAAGCTACAAAGGTGTCTAGAAGATGGTTAAGCAGAATGCATGAATTATTATAGATCCCTTGTCCCTGGTTTCTGATTCGTAAAGATTAAAAAAAATATAAAAAAAAACTAAAATGCAAAAGCTTTACAAGGATAATAATAATACTAATTAATCCGGTAGCACCTATAACATAACATTTACTTACAGAATTGAAAGAAGGCAAGGCGAGCAACTTCAAAGTTGAACCAAGTGAGTGAAAAGAGCCCTCCCTCATGTGTTAGGTTCTGAGGGTTGGTTCTGACCACAATTCTCAAAATAAAACACTTGGACATACCAATCATTGAAGCGGCTTCTATGGTAGGCCCTTTTGTGACTAACCAAATACTCCTCCTTTGTGTCATCATCATCATAATTTTTTCTCTTCTTCAGAGTCAAAGTGGATGATGGCCCTTTCTCAACCTCTTGCATGATCCTATGAAACTCACTTGGTCCTCCTGAGGGAATTCTAGTGATCCTCAAAGGGTGCTTCCCTATGACTCTCTTCTTGTCATTGATCTCTGCAGTGACACGGTCTGGCACAGTGAATGAGATCCCAAACTTGCGTGGCGTAGACCTTATGGTGCAATACCCCAAGCTCATTTTGCCTTCTCTGAATACCTATTTGGCTATCATATATGTCTTGATGCATTCTCTTATAGCTGTTTCATTTATATGGCGCAACATCTCTTTTTTTATTTTCTTTTTCTTCTTGAATAAGGTAGCAAGAGATTTACATCATTCAACACTTTTCTCAACCAATTGAGTTAGATGTCTAATTTACACAACACAATATCTCTAGTGTACCCTTTGACCCCTCCATTGATATTAGATAAATTTAGTTAGGATAAATAATTAAATTTATTTTAGAAGATGTGATGCAGTGAAAAAATTTATTCTTTAACAATAATGATTTTTTTTTTCTAAAATCTTATAAAAAAGTTAAAAATAATACTGTTATTAATATTAGTTTGTGTAATGAATAGAATAAAATTTTATCTTATTTAACTAAAATTTTCAATAAATAAATATTTTTGACTATATACATATTATAATGAATAACCTGCCAAAAAAAGTATAATAAATAAATTTTTAACATATAAAATAATATTGTGATAAAAGTTTATTTTGAATTATTGATATTTTTTGAAAATTATAATTTAATTTAAAGAATAGATGAACAATATTATAAAACATAAGAGATTAGGAAAACAAATTAAAAATGTTTTCATTGAAGATTTTGATATATATTGTAATTTATAAAGAGGATAATGTAGATTATGAGGGAATCTTTTTAATTGACTAGTACACAACTCGACGCAGAGAAACTCTGGACTCGTGAATCGGTGAATAATGCGGTGGGTTGACGTGGTTTTGTGATGACTATGGGTAAAGATGAAGAGTCGTTGAAGTTTCCAAATTCCAAAGTGGTGAACCAAACCAATGGGTTTCTCTCCCAATTCCAACTACCCGACCAGGGTAGGATAGTCTCATCCTTTTCAAAATACGGAAGTACACACGTAACTAGATTTTTTTTCCTAGGTAATAGACGACAAGTGTCTTCTAATACTTTCGGTTATAGACTAATCTCATTTACACTAACAGATTATGTTGACTTAAGAAAATTTTAAAAACGATAAAAATATTAAATATAAATTCTTCCACTATTTTATATCACTGTGTCAATCATTAACATTATACGTAAGTATTCGTTTAACCACACATTAGTATTTATAATATTTAGTTAACTTATAATTTAC
Source organism: Glycine max (assembly GCF_000004515.6). Lineage (NCBI taxonomy): Eukaryota > Viridiplantae > Streptophyta > Magnoliopsida > Fabales > Fabaceae > Glycine > Glycine max. Next base: position 22,965,492 of record NC_038255.2, on the reverse strand, counting down.
ATTTTGGATATTTTGAAATGATTTTTTTAATTAAATATAGTTGATAAAAGTTAAAGAAATAATTTTTTAAATTTTTTATATTTTTATAAAAATTCAATTATTTAAATAAGCTATTATTGAATAAAATATTTATTTATTTATTTT